>NW_022195876.1:0-2222 GCF_008641045.1 Pistacia vera | reverse complement strand
ACACGGCCAAGAGAGGAGCAGCGGCCACGTCAAGAACACCACTAGAACCTCCTGAAACAGGATCAAACCATACTCACTGATGCAAAAAAAAAAAAGTTAAAAATGTCTATTTAATAATTAAATAATATTTGAGTTTTAATATAAGTAATTATATCCTTATTGATGTTTGATTTTGACACTAACGACATCGCACGTACAAAATATAAAGTAAATCTTAGAAATTACACGTGATTAATTTAAGTTAAGATAAGACTACAATAGAGTGCAAAGACTTCATAATAAATAAGACAAATAATTTTATAGTGATTCGGATGCTTAAAGCGATTTCTACATACACTGTTTCTTTTATATAAGTATATTATAAGAGGTCATGAACAGCGAACAGAGATACAAAAGCTTGGTATTCAGAGTGAATATTAAACCAGTCTCATTCCTGTGGTTTGTCTTTGCTATTTATTGTTACGAAAATCAGAGAGATCCCAAATTTGTGAGAGAGAGTCCTCTATTTATAGCTGTTGAATTCAAGGTGATGATTATAAACCTGCAAATGGGTAGGTATTGTGCATGTCCTTAATTGCATCATATTGGCTGATAACTTAAGAAATATCCTCAAATTATCTAGAGTTTGGACATGTGTGTGGTTCCCATTCACTTGTAGACAAAACCTAAATATGCTGAGTTGGTGACAGTCGTATTCTCTCTGTCTTAGGGCGACATGGCAAACCATGAATGGTGCAAAGTCTTCTTGAACTCTGATTGATGCTGACTGATATAAGCTTATGTCAACCCTAAGTTTTGTTACGCCTAACAAATCAATAATAGCAATTAAAATTCACATTAATACTTAATTATCATTAAAAAAAAAAAATCTAAAGATTGACATAAATTAACTTGGGACCCTTCTAGATTTGCAAAACCTTTTCCTTTGTCTTATTAATTATGTCTTTAATAAAACACACTAATAATTCTCTCTAATTCAGCTTTTCCGCAACACATATCATTAATTTATTAATAAAAGTTAACCACGCCTTAACAGTATCTTATGATAATAAATTACAAAATTACGACATTAATATAAGGGTAATTTTGTATTTATATATGAGTTACCGCACTTTTTTTTACCCAAATAATTGTTTAATGACACTCTCTCATGCACAGATTTTTAAAATTTAATTTTATTATCTAAGTTTATATTTGACAATAAATAAGAGTAAACTCAGTCCAAATTGTTTGAGCTTTTGAAGAGGGGAATTGATGAGTCTTTTGATGGTGAAAAGTTGAAGTTTGATGATTATGATTGATTAGAATTTAATTTGGGAGGAGTGGTTATGCAAACCCTAATCATTCGATTGGCGGATCGATAAGAGTAGAGTTTAAAATGTTTTGATTAGTGATATGATTAAATAAGAGAATGGTGGTGATGTGGATTACAATAATACTAGAATTAAAAACAAAATATAAATTTAAATAGTATTTTAAAAGTTAAGAAAGTGTTATTAAGCTATTATTTGGATGGGAAGCTATTATAAATTGATGTATTGTAAACACTGATGAAAATACGAAGTTGGATCTACGTGTACGTACATGTTAGATGTATAAATGCGTATAGGTAGATAGTTATACTATAGACGGGTGTTTCCATCTATGCGACCACTAAAATAACCGGTACGAGCAATAAAAAAGAATCTCTCTCGAACAAAATAAAGAAACCGGGTGACCGTCTCAGCCGGTTTCCATTACAATGAGAGAGAAAATGTTTATATATTCCATCTCCTCTTAAAATGGGTCTGAAACGTTCTCTCACACGTCCCGTCTCCTTCTTTGCTCTCCCTCTCACTAAAACAATTTTCTCTCTCTAAAACCATGGACTCAGTTAGTCGGCGATGTTTTCGCTCCGTCCTCCCACTCCTTGCCGATTAATTGAGCAAATGCTAAGCTCCACTGAGCTTCACTTTCTCTCTGAATAAACGACACGTTTTTGTGTTCCGGTTAACCTGTACGGTCGCCTGGAACCTTGTGCGGTAGTCGTAGAGAGAAAACAAACTTTTGATTCTATATATATGTATTTTATAATCTTCAGTTTCTCGTTGGTTTGACTCTTCATTTTCAAGTTTTCTTCCTTTCATAATTAAGATTCTCGGCTCTGATCACTGTTACGTAATTTTTAAAATATTTGATAATTCCGATCCGATCGATCTCAACCTTTGGATTGGATTAAACTT
>NW_022195875.1:0-1059 GCF_008641045.1 Pistacia vera | reverse complement strand
TGGTGTGTTTATTTTTCTCATATCAATTAGTGCAAGAAATATCAGTGACATTGTGGCAAAATATTTTATTCTTATTAAATTCTTGAATAACACTCTTATGAATGCATGGAAAAGCAGCAAGTGTACTGTCTTGTAAACTTTTATGATTTTATACTGCACAAATAATTCAACTGGAATCAATTTTTAAAAAGGTTTTGTGGGTATTTAGTACTAGATTCAAAGTCGTCTTGTTGTTGACAGTGTGTGGTGAGTTGTCAAAGATGGCTAATATTGGGGTGCAATGAAATCAACAAATATTCCGATTTGCGTGTGTTAGTTGGCATGCAATATTTGCGGCAATTTTCTGTGGATGGGCAAAAGCAAGAAAGCATATAAATGATCTAATAACGTGAAAAAGGAAGCTCATATGTAGAAATTTGATCTTATTCATACTTATCCAACTTTTAAACATGTAGGCTATATTTGGAATTTGGTACTACTATGTACTAAATAATTTAATGCATATGTTTGGTTTGAAATTTGTATTAAATGGATTAGTACTACATCCATATACATTGTACTACACAATATTCCTACTCATCTTTCTGTCATTTTACAAACGAAATTTTAAGGAATTGTCATAAATTCATATTGAAGAAACTCGAACCTGAGCACGGATGAGGTCGAAGTTGAGACATCACAGCCTAGTAATGTTACTACTTAGTTATGAGAATCGTCATCTTTAATTGTATTGAAAAAAAAAAAAAAAAAAATAGTATGATTTAGAAAAATAGATTTCCAACCATGCCTCTTATATTGGTCACATTTATCATAATTCAAAGCGTTGTCTTATTTAACCCTTGAAGTGAAAGAAAATATTAATGTCTCATTCATCATTATTTAAGATTTGATTAGATTAGATTAGATTTGGTTTCATTTGCCACCAAATTATCTTTGGATTAGATTTTAACCCTTCAATGAATTGTTAACATTGGATCCGATTGGTTACTATCGCAATTTATTGGAATAATAAAAAGAAGACAAAAATGTGATGAAATATTTTGCCTAACATATAACCTC
>NW_022195874.1:0-2182 GCF_008641045.1 Pistacia vera | reverse complement strand
AAATAAAATTAATATATATAATATATTAACATTTAACAATAATAATAATTTGTTTAAATATATGTGAACACATATTTAAACGTAATCTCACTTATTTAATTTTAATATCAAATTAAATAAAGGCTACGACCTCAGCAAATTTAATTGCACTGTGAAATTACCAAAATACCCTTTCGCCTAAAGAGACGAAAACGCCCTTCTTGTAAACTGGTTCTTAAATTATCTTCTATGTGTGTGACCCGTGGGCTCCTTATCATACTGATAGTGTGTAGTATTGCGATTAACATCAATTAATCGTCTCACTACAAACAGACCAAGATTGGCCCCTAGTAAGGCATCATGGCCACCCGATAGATTTGGATTCAGTAAAGCAGCTACCTGTCAATAATATGGTTACTGTACAATCTGATCCTTTCATCATCCGTTATCTCGATGAGACTAGGGCATATAAATAGTGTCAACCTCGGTTACTCTCGATATTATGTATTCAGTTACTGGACCGATGACTTGTATTATAAACTGGATAGAGCAACAACTCAATCCCACTGTGGCCACAGTTTTAGTGTCATTGCCATTTACTGAATTGTGCCGTGAGATAACTTCTCTTGTACCCCAGAGTGATTAATCCTCTGTCCATCCACCATAGTCTTGATACACTCCTTGATGTAGCTAATCACCACTGTATTGACAGCTCTGAATAGAACTGCGTTAAGCTAGTGTCAAACTACACCAATCGGTGCATAAGGCGCTCCAGTGATCTCAAGTCTAAGGATCACATGCACCACCATTCGTTAGAGGATTTGTTCCATAGATACTAGGGTTACCATCCATATGGAATCCTCTGGTGGGTCAGTCCAATGAACTTGCCTACAGCAAGCACCTATGTGTTGCACCAGGTTGTCACCAAACAACCTTGATAAGTGAGATTAGTCACTGCCTTTTCAACAGGGTTGTTCAACACTATGATAGCCTTACCGTATTATCTGTACCCTTACTTCAGAACAATACTGGGGCTACAAACGTTTCTAGAATGGCCACCATATGTGCTCATAGGGTTCTCACTATCAATATTTGAAACACTTGATACCCTCATCACGGTTCTACAATTCTAAGGACATATATCAATACATTCAATGATGATTTACGCGATATAGTATAAAATGCATTTTATTGATCAATGAACATTATTACAAAGAGTCAATTCTACAATAATTGATTGGCTCTAGGGCATCTACTCTAACACATTTCGTATTGCCTTTTCCAAACAATTATTAACCCTTTTTTGATTGACACGTTTATTTATTACTAGATGTCTATTTATATTCCACCTTTTTGTATCCTATTCTCCTATAAATATTGCTTTGACATCAATTACCCATTTAACTTTCTTCAGATACTATACACTGTAATTGTTCATTTCTTCTCCAAAACTTAATTTGAAGATGTAACGCCCACATCGAGGTACGTAGCTTTACTTATGCCCTAATACCCTTAGTTGAATTTTGTTAGAGTTATCTTGAACAAGTGTGAAGAAAATTCCCTAAAATTCCAGTAGGGGTAAAATGGTATTTTCACTCATAATTAGTTGAAAAAGTGGAGAGTGAAAAGAGATAGAATTTCATGGAAAATGCAATTAAAATGAGGGCATTATGGTAATTGACTAAGGGACATAGATGGAATTTCATAAAAAGTGCAAGGGTAAAATGAGCCTAGTTAGTAAATACGGGTACAGCAAAAAAGGGTACGGAAATTTTACGGGTATAATACGGTAAACAGTGAAAAATACGTTTATAAAAATTCGGCCATAAAATTCGGATACGGAAAAAATATGGTACGGATATATATGGGTTTAATACGATATATTGTCAATAATACGTTTTGAAAAATACGGCAATATCAACCTTATTTTAACACTTTTATGGATTAATTATTAATGTATCTTTGAATTGACTTCAATTAAATCTTTCCTGTTGCTTAATCTTTTCTTAATCTTTTCTTTGCCTTAACAAATTCCCAGGCCCATGTCTTGTTCTAAATTTCTAATGCACCAGTAGAAAAGATAATTATTTATTTTTTTGTTTTTGCAATAGAAATGTAATCTGTAGTGTTGTGTTGAGTGTGACACGTATACTAAAATCCACCACAAACACAAAATACCCATGACCAATCTTAAACCCCCCCC
>NW_022195873.1:0-983 GCF_008641045.1 Pistacia vera | reverse complement strand
TCTAGACGGATGCCTGCATGTGGTTTTTGGCCGGTTCTGTGAAGCATGGGCAAATTACCATCTTTATCCTTCGTTCTTCGAGAAGCCGAGCACGAATTGGCCTTTTTGATCGAAGACGGGTGCTTCCAATAGGCGATGAGGCCATCCCACACATCCTTCGTGAGCTCAGTGGGCTTTCCCTCATACCCGTCGAGCTCCCACTTGTCCTTCCAATCGGAGACTGTGTTGCAGAGGCGGATCTTTGCTTTTGCAACGAATTCCGCCTTCACCATCTCGGTGATTCCCAAAGACCAATGCCACTTTTGCTGAAACACAAAAAATTTGAAAAAATTACAATTAATAATAATATTTAAAAAATATATACATATTTAAAAGTTAAAATTTAATTAAATTTAAAAATCTTACCGCAAACATTTTAAACCAAGTGATCTTAACGTGATTTGGAGTCTTGCTCCAGTTCGGATATGCCCCGTCGTAGTAACCCTTAATCGTTTTCGAAACGCTCCGGCCAACACGGTTGTTAGCCCCAAACCTGAAAGGAAAACAATTTAACCGTTAGAAAATAAAAATATTTTAAATTTTTATGTAATAAAAATTAATAACTTACCAATAAGTTCCTCGGGGTCTATCGGGGTCTAGAACATCCAAACCCTCCCGTCCAGGCTGGGCAAGCAAATCCTCTACCGTATATCTCGCGAATGGGGCATATGAAGGCACACGCAAATCCGGATGAACTGCACCTTCTGGGACAGGCTCAGGTGCAGCCGCTGGAGGAGGAGGTGGAGGCATATGCGGTGGAGGCATTTGCGGTGGAGGCATCTGCGGTGGAGGAGGACTCCAAGCAACTCTCTGAGAAGGCTGAGAGTCTGGAACTGCGGTGGAGGATGATGGACCGGAAGACGATGGACCGGAAGAAGATGTACCGGAACCATCGTCGCCAAACAAATCTCTATAGCTAGGTGCTCTGGATTTTCTTCTAGGAG
>NW_022195872.1:0-1595 GCF_008641045.1 Pistacia vera | reverse complement strand
AATCTTTACAAAATTTACATAAAGACGTTCTTATTAGAGAATTATTCATATTTGCTTACACTCAAATTGTAGTTAATTTTATTAACAAGTCTTATATCCACAAATTATATTCTCTCCACATACATCGTCTCAAATACACCTATTATTAAAATTTAACTTTTAAAGTTTTACACAACAAACGTTTTTCAAGATCTCTCTCTCTCTCTCTCTCTCTCTCTCTATATATATATATATATATATATGTTGATACTTGATTTTGACACCAACTATTCACGCGTGTGAAGTGCTATGCAGACCTAGAAATCACACGTGGTATGCAAGTATAAAAAGAGATATTGAACGGATAACACTTTTTAAAGTGGTTCAGATGCTCTAAGACAAATCCTACATCCACTGTAATTATAATAATGGGTAGTTACAATCAGGTCGCGCTAGGTGAGTTGGATTACAGTAGTGAAAATAAATGTAAAGGGAGAGAGAGAGAGAGAGAGTGAATATATGTTTTGAGCAGTGGATCAACCAATCTCGTAAAATAGAGAAGATCTCTCTATTTATAGTTGAAAGATTCAAGCTGGTAATTATGACTTTGTGTGCGGGCAGGCGTAGTACAATTCCTAACCCGCTTTTCATTGGTTGTCTGCACGAGAGATATCCTTAAATCGCGTAGGGTTTCAACAGATGGACAATTCCTAACCACTCATAAGTCTGACATTCACCTGCCTCATTGACGAAGGCCTTACCCCTTTCGTCCTTGTGGGACATGGCTGGATCTAGAGGGTAGAAAACCTTCCTAAATTCTGATTAGTCTTTGCTGATTTAAGTTCACGTCAGTCCTAATTTTTTGGATATATATATATATAAGAATTCCTAATTCAAGTCTAATTTCTGATTTAATTTATTTTTACACTCTTCGTAAACCATTAATCTTTTATCAATCCAATGGTACGGAGAGATACTCTGTTTTATTACCGTTAGATTAATTAAGATAATCGGTTGAAAAAGAATATTGAAAAATGAAGTAAAAAGGTTTAAATTTCAGTATCTCTTCGTATACAACCCCTTTAAGTTTTACACCCATTCTTGTAGTTAATCGATCATATTTCTTTGCCGCACTCCCTTAGTTAACAACGTTAACACTATGGAAGAGCTATTCCTGCTCATAATTTATCCTCCATCGTTAGTGTTTAACAAACTCCACACTGGTATTTATAGTATCTAACAGTGATGAACATCAGTAGTTTGCGGCCACAGTTTTTCGAGAGTACTAATTAATAATTAAGCATATGAATTAGTCTTAATTAGAGGACTTAATTTCCTGTAATTACAATACACAGTTGACAAATTCTAAACAATAAGCTTGATCAATTCTTAATATCACCATTATCATTAACATTATATAAGAGTTTGTACAATTTCTAAACCCAGTATTTAACAATTTCCCTAATTAATTATAATAATAATCAAGAACAATTAATCAACAAGCTTTCTCTTGCTGTTTCCATTCCAGCCCTATGAACCTGCAAGGCGAAAACCTAATTTTGTGCTCAGAGATCGGTTCAAGCTTCGGTGACCAAACTTGATCCCTCGAGCCAACA
>NW_022195871.1:0-1354 GCF_008641045.1 Pistacia vera | reverse complement strand
TTGATGGTGATGTTGTTGATGGCTCGGCAGTCTACACACATTCTCCATGTCCCGTCCTTCTTTGGTACAAGTAAGACAGGCACAGCGCAAGGACTGAGACTCTCCCTCACGTATCCTTTGTCTAATAGGTCCTGCACTTGTCTCTCCAACTCCTTAGTCTCTTCCGGGTTCACCCTATAAGCCGGTTTGTTTGGCAGGGCAGCTCCTGGCACAAAATCTATCTGGTGCTCAATGCCTCGGAGTGGGGGTAAACCGTGCGGAATCTCCTCTGGAAACACATCTTTGAACATGTCAAGAAGCTTAGTAATCTCTGGATGAAGAGTTAACTCATCAGAACCTGCACTCAAAAGCTCCTTAAAGATCATTAGTAGCATTGTGTGTTTGGTAGTAGCAGCCTTTCTTACACAGCTAGAACGGATAAGAAAGTTTGATTTAACAGACTTTTCCTTTTCCTTAACCATTTGCAAATGAATTTCATGAACTTGTGTTGGAGTGAGAGGCGCTAAGCTTATCTTACGCTTATCATGCATGAATGTATACATATTAGTTCTACCATCATGCTTAGTTTCTCTATCCCACTGCCATGGTCTTCCTAGCAATACATGTCCAGCTTGCATAGGGACTACGTCACAAACTACTTCATCTTGATACTTACCAATGCTAAATGGAATGCTCACTTGTTCCTTAATTTTAAGCTCAACCTTATCATCTAACCACCTTAGCCTATATGGATGCGGATGCTTTGTCTTTTCTAAACCAAGTTTTTCTACCATGTAAGCGCTAGCAGCATTGGTACAAGACCCACCATCTATAATAAGGTTACATACCTTGCCTTTTATGGTGCAACGGCTGTGGAATATGTTTTCTCTTTGGATTGTCTCGGCGGGTTGAACTAAGACGCTAAGCACACGTCGGATCATCAAGCTCTCTCCCACATCAGCATATTCAACTTCTCCATACTCTTCTTGAATCTCAGGTACTTCTCCTTCATCACGAGATTCATAGCCATCATCGGTGAGCAGCATAACCCTCTGGTTTGGGCACTCTCTTGCCATGTGCCCTCGGCCTCTACATTTGAAACAGGTGATGTCTCTGGCACGTTGGGGGTTGGTAGTTTTGGCTGGCTCGGTTTTGTTGTCCTTCGTGGGTTCGGTGGTGCGAGGCTTAGGCCGGCTGTCTCCTTCAACCCCTTTTCCTTTGTCCACCGACTTGTTGTAGTTGCTATTGCTTGAATTCCAAGAAACTTGAGACTTGCCCTTGGAGCTCTTCTTCTTGATGTGTTGTTCAGCTTGGATAGCTAGATGGAACAGGTCCTTCATGTCAGCATAAACATGTCTCTCCACCTTGCAGCTTA
>NW_022195870.1:0-886 GCF_008641045.1 Pistacia vera | reverse complement strand
AACCTAAATAACTAGTGGTAAAGTGTATGCCTGCATACATGGGGGGTAATCACTCAAGATAACTAAACCGACCATATGAGTTTAGCCTTGATTCAGTAGGTCTCTCGCAACTTAATGCTTTTATTACTTTGAATATAGAGATCGTATCCTACATTATCTAATAAATAGGGAATTGGGTTATGACTGTGTCTAATCCAAAGACAAAGTAAGGAGAGATAGAACTTATCAACGTTTGGTATTTTCTAAGCTCATCTGATTAAGAGGGTAAAAAGTTAAAGAGTGCTTTTATTTTATGTAATTCATGTCTAGTGGTGGCGAATAAACCTTCAATCCAGTTTCTCTTATTTATCTCTTTAGTGATTGTCTGCTTGTTTTATTTTGTTTAATTTTAGTTTGATAGTTGTTGTTGAGTTTTTATAATTCGTGAGAGACCCTGTTTGAAGTAGATAATTAATTTAGTTCACAAATCCTCTGCGGGAAAGACCCTTACTTGCTGTTTGCTATTACACGACTTTGCATTAGAATTTAGTGAGGAAAAATTAGGTGTTGCATTTGCACGCATCACATTGGTGTAACTTAACTTCAGTAACATTGTTCTCAATCTCATTTTTATTGGAATTGTTTATGTTATTCTGTTTTAATTGTTTATAATTTTCTGTTTGAGTGATTTAGTAATGGCCTGCTGAATTGTTTAATCAAAATTATATCTGTTAGAATTAGGAATTGTGATACGTAATTATCATATTTCTATTCAATGAGTAACACATGGTGATAGATGATTATGGACAAGTTTTCAGTCTGTCACCTTGAATAACATACCCTAAGTTAAATAATCTGAACTTGCATGATTGTTGCTTGGATTGATCTATTTTCTTAATTCTTAAGG
>NW_022195869.1:0-1025 GCF_008641045.1 Pistacia vera | reverse complement strand
TAGTAAAAGTGTAATTTTATCCATTTTTAGATTATTTTATTTTAATGACCGAGAGTGTTCATGCCAACTTATGTATACTTCGACTAATCTTTCGAGATGTTGAAACTATCGATTGGATAAGAACTTCAGTGACTACTCCTATTAGCAAACGAGAAGAGAATCGAATTCAAAACCTTTCGAGTAACACTCCTAAGAGTTTATATAGAATCACTCGACCATCCACAGATAATTAATATTAGATTAAGAGAGTGTTTGTCTGAGGTAATAAACTCTAAAATTAAGCTGATTTCTGCTTATAAGCTAATTTGACTATATATATTACCACATTATTCCTATTTAATTTAAAAATTTTATCGTATAATTTATTAGTTGATAAAATAATATAGTATCTTTTTTAGTCATTTTAATAATAAAATGTACTTATAAACCATATTTTATCAAACGCGTTAACTATTTATCAATCACTTATAAATACTTTAACCAAACAAATATTTAAAATTTTAAATATTTATAAACCTAAATTAATTTATAAACACTAATTACTTATAAACTAATTTTTATAAACCCACCTCAATATTCTCTAAGTTTTCTGTCTCCATAATATTTACTGATACGAGGTGAATTGACATAATACGACGTTTCCAAAACTAAGGGAGAAAAATAACAGAAAATGTTATTTAAAGATAAAAAAATATTCGGGCTAGCATTTGTAGAAAAAGCCCAGCCCAATAATTTGGGCCCCACAAGAAAAACACAAACCAGAAACCTGAAGACAATCATCGCACCCGAAGATCCCAAAGGCGCAAACCACAGAAGAAGAACTCTTTAATTCATTAAGAACCCAAAGGCAACGACCAATAGAAATGTTTAAAAAAAAAAATAAAGAACAAGAACCGAAAAAGAAAATAAAAAACAAAAACACAAAGGCGAAAAACATTTAAGGGCCTTTTGTTTTGACACACACACCATTCAAATATCAATAAAAACAAAAACAAATAAGATTAAGAAAAACAAAATTTAAAAAA
>NW_022195868.1:0-1133 GCF_008641045.1 Pistacia vera | reverse complement strand
GCTTGAGAAGGATGCTCCACAGCCTGGGCATTGTAGTACACTCTCGTGCTTACCCAGTTGGAAGCATCTCTCCTAATCCGTGTGCTTCTTCTCAATGCTGGTTCCGGTTGTTCCACTTGTGATTCTTCTCCACTTTCTTGTGGTACAGAAGTAGACACTTCAACTGCCTCTTCTTCTCCTAGCTGACTTGCTTCAGCTCCATCTTGCTGTTCACTTACTTCCACATCTTGATCATGTGTACCAGATGCTCCACTACTCTCTTGAGTTGTCTCTGGTTCACTCCTTTCCCCCCCATGATCAGAAGTGGGAGTTGCTGAACGTCCACCATTTGGTGGTTGAGATCCTGGGTTACTGCCAGATCCTTGCTGATCTTGTCTCACCTTGACTCCAATACTTTCTAAGATGATCCGCAAGGTAGTGGCTCTCTCCGAGGTAAGATCCTTCAAGTCTTCTTTGTTTTGCTCCTCATAATATCCTCTCTCTTCAACAAACTTCACATCCCTTGATACCAGCACCCTTCTTGTGTCTGGATTATAACACTTGTATCCCTTTTGAGTTGTAGAGTAGCCAATAAACATTGCCTTAGTACTCCTAGCTTCAAGCTTGTTTCTCAACTCCCCGGGTATCAAAACATAACATAAACACCCAAAGATCCTTATATGTTCTAATGAGGGTTTATGTTTGTTGAGAACCTCAAATGGTGACTGCCCTTTCAGGATCAGTGTGGGAGTCCTGTTGATTAGATAGCAGGCCGTGGCTACTGCATCACTCCAAAACTTCTTAGGTACATTAGCTTGGAACATCATTGATCTTGCAACTTCCATAAGGTGCCTATTCTTCCTCTCAGCCACACCATTCTGTTGTGGAGTGTAGGGACAGCTTGTTTGATGAAGAATTCCATACTGAGATAAGTGTTGCTTGAAAGCTTGTCCAATGTATTCTCCTCCATTATCTGACCTGAAAATCTTAATCTTGGCTTGATAATGGTTAGTTACATAGGATTGAAAATTTTTAAATGCATCAAGTACCCTATCTTTAGTTGGAATTAAGGTTAACCAGGTGTATTTAGATTTTTCATCAATGAATGAGACATAATACTTATGATTCTCTCTAGATAAACAAGGAGCAGTCCA
>NW_022195867.1:0-1393 GCF_008641045.1 Pistacia vera | reverse complement strand
AAATATATTTTATTTATTTTAATTATTTTATATGACTGTGTCAAATAAATAATAATAAAAACTTTGTATTTATTTAATTAAATTCTTATACAATCACCTCTAAACAGGCTATAATCTCAATTAAACAATAATGCTATGGACACAGGTATTTTTACACCGAAATTTTGTATCGACCTACGTGTCCCATGATTCACACCAGCAAACCAGACACATTTCACGTTATTAAATTTTTTTCTAGTGAACGGTTGTTCATCAAATATGGATAGTCGTTCACTTACATGGACTCCTGTCCATATTATATGGACGTGGTTTCATTTACTACAGACAAGTGTCCCCATTTAAAGGACAGGCGTCCATCAGTAAAATGGAATAAATTTTTTTTATAATAAATTATAAATAAATTATATCATAGTAATTTTTTAAAAAGAATTGTTAATGGATGGGCGTCCATTAAAATATGAATGCTCGTCCAATATTTAAGGACAATCGTCCATAACCTATGAATGGCCGTCCCTAATTTTTATAAAAAAAAAAAATTATTCCATTTTACTGATTGACAGGCGTCCTTTAAATGGGGACGCCCGTTCGTAATAAATGGAACCCCGTCCATATAATATGGACAAGAGTCCATGTAAGTGAACAGTCGTCCATATTTGATGAACGACCATTCACCAGAAAAAAAATTAATAACATGAAACGTGTCTGGTTTATTGGTGTAAATTACGGGACACGTACGCCAGTATAAGATTTCGGTGTAAAAATACCAATGTACACTGGTATTTTTACACCGAAATCTTATACTGGCCTACGTGTCCCGTAATTTACACCAGCAAACCAGACAAGTTTCATGTTATTAATTTTTTTTCTAGTGAACGGCCATTCATCAAATATGGACGATCATTCATTTACATGGACTCCTATCCATATTATATGAACGGGGTTCCATTTACTACGGACGAGTGTCCCCATTTAAAGGATGAGCGTCCATCAGTAAAATGGAATAATTTTTTTTTTTTATAAAAATTAGGGATGGCCATTCACAGGTTATGGACAGTTGTTCTTAAATATTGTACAAGCGTTCATATTTTAATGGACGCCCATCCATTAACAATTCTTTTTAAAAAATTACTATGTTATAATTTATTTAGAATTTATTATAAAAAATTTTTATTCCATTTTACTAATGGACATCTGTCCTTTAAATGAGGACATTCGTCCGTAGTAAATAAAACCACGTCCATATAATATGGACATGAGTCCATATAAGTGAAGACCATCCATATTTGATGAATGACCATTCACTAGAAAAAAAATTAATAACGTGAAATGTGTCTGATTTGCTGGTGTGAATCATGGGACACGTAGGCCAGTATAAGATTTCGGTGTAAAAATA